>NW_027518260.1:265992-270707 GCF_023851605.1 Tamandua tetradactyla
TCCCTAAAAGTCATTCATTGCACATCAACTATGCACAAATATCATTATAGTTTAATATTTTCTCCAGTATATTGACTTGGTTTATTAAAATATTTTCAACTGCAAAATTTTTTATATACCAGTTCCATTTTGCATACAACTTAATTTTATGTAATGAATATTTGTGGTGTCTGTTTGTCTAAACACAATAGTATATGAATTTCCAACATTTGTACATGCACCAATCTGGGGAATAAGCCATAGCTGCTCCCTGAATCTTTCCCTTCATTCACTGGGATGGTGACAATGTCTATCACACACCTCTGAGGTCTGAGGACTCTGAACAGAAAAGTATAGGTTTTCAGAAGAATTGAACGAAAGTTGTATTTTGGAATTGGCGCTCCAAGAGCCACTTGGCCAATTTTCTCGAGACATTTCTGAGGGTCTGGCCTGGAACATGGCTGATAGTAAAGGGACTCTGCAGGCTTGGATGTGATGCAGGTAAAGTCTGTATTAGAGGCTGGAAGTCAGCATCAGACACAAGAGTGGGTATCTTTCTGGTCATGTGGCTGCCTCTTTTGCTCCAGTTGTAATGGGGACAGACTTGAGCTTATAGATGGGCTGCAAGTCAAGTTTCTAAATGCCCTGTTGGAGAATCATGTGCTTTGAGGGATTCTGAGAGATCTGGATGGATACATGGGAGAAAACTTGCTGGAGGGTAGGTAATGAGATTAGAACACTGGCCAAGTCTGTGTGTGCCAGGTTGTTATATAGGTAGGGTTTTGAGTTCATATCTGGACCTACAGCTTCATAAAAGATTTGAGGACTCTCTCAGCCACTGCTACTTTATTAGTTACCATTCTTTTCCCCCTTTTGGCCAGGATGGAATTGTTGATCCCATGATGCCGGGGCTGTATTCATCCCTGGGAGTCATCTCTCATGTTGCCAGGGACACTTTTACCCCTGGCTGTCATGTCCCATGTAGGGGGAGGGCAATGATTTCACTTGCAGAGTTGGGCTTAGAGAGAGTGAGGCCACATCTAAGCAACAGGAGAGGTCCTTCAGAAGTAAATCTTGTGCAAACCAATAGGTAGGCTAAGCTCCTCTGCTACCTACATTAGTTTCACAAAGTAGACCTCAAGATCAAGGACATGACCTATTAACTTGGGTGTCACTGTAGACTCATACAGTAACAGGGAATTTCCTGATGGTAAAGTTTAATAATTCCATATATTTTCTCCCATCCTTCAAGGGACTTTGCCAGTACATTTTGATTACTGCTTAAAGCTGTCTAGGATGTATATTATAATACAGGATACAGAAGACATAGAGATACATATAAGCTAAAGATGGGTGAACAGTTAGCTAATGAGGTTGAACTCTAATGTAAGGGAATAGATAGAAGTGACTTATAGACACTCTAGTGGGTCTATAAGTAATATTAATATATTGAAGATGAACAAGATTGAAAGGGATTGTATAAACCTACATGTCCCACTGGTTAACACAAGAAATATAAATTAGTTCTTGCAAGAACTACTTCAAAGGTATGATTCATGTACAAAGAGTGTTTAAGTCTAGAATACAGGGGAAAAACTACTATTGCATGCAATGGGCTATATTTAAAAGGAAAATATCAGCAGCATCACAGCAAAAGCAGGGGTAAATAATGGGGGGAGGGACAAGAGTTAAAAGGCAGTTCAGATTTCCTATTCGGTGAGGGTGTGTTTATTGGTTTTCTTTCTCTTGAGAACAATGAAATTATCCAAAATTAAGAGTGTTGATGGACTGTGGACTTTGGGCACTATGCACGATGCCTATTGAATACATATGGCTGAAGGAAGACCTGACTGAGAAGTAGATTGGCAAATGATTGTACATACTTATGAAAGGATGTTGTGCTGTTACAAAAAAGAAAGAACGTTGTGAGGTAAGCAACAATCATAAAAAAATAATGGTATGATCTCCTTTAGAAAATGCTTACAAGAAAACAGGGGCCTAGATTATAAGCTTTTCTATCAGACACATTTACTCCAGAGTGATAATTAATATCTAGATATCAAGAGATAACAACCTCTCTCTCTCTAAAGTAATTTAGAAGACAGGGTTAAGTAAGACAATGTCTATATTTTAGGACAACATATACTCTTTTAGACCAAAGGAAGAAAGGTTTTTTGGTCTGGAACTGAAATTTTCTGTAGTGTAAAATCTAACTCAATGTATCTGAACAATTGATGCACAGGGAGCCCAGAATAAGAAAGAGGTCCTCTAGTCTAGTATAGCCTAATGGAATGCCTGGATACATTTATTCTATATATTTATTTTTAAATATTTATTATTATCCATAAATAATTTCAGGAATAACAAAGTTTAAAAAGCAAAAACACAAGCCTCTATTATAAGCATGTCTGTGCTTCTAATTTTGTCAATGAAGATGCTGATGAAACTTATCCAAAGCTATACAGCTACTGTGAGTTAAAACTGGGCCTCAAACACTGCAAGCCTAATAATGAGTTGATGTCCTTAATCATTATGCAGAGGACTATATAAGAGCTAAATTAAAGAGTTCTCACCATGTCAGGATAGGGCCCAGGTACATTGAATATATGAATTTAATCTTAAAATGGCCTGAGAATATGTGGACAGGCAATTGCAATGGTAAGTGATTAAGTGCAAAAGCTCATTTTAAGCCATATATCTGTGTTTTCAATGACTAAGTCATAATTTCTTGAATGAAATTTTCAGACTTCTGTATTAGTCACCAGTATGTTAACTGTTTTATCATAGGTTGTCAGGTATCATGGGCAGCTAATAAATATTAGCTGAAAGGAAGAAAGCTATTACCAGTGTTTTCTGACTTCTGTGTAAATTTCACTTCTGTTATCTACTCTGTGTTTCTGTTTCCACAATATCTATGAAGTCCTTCAGCCTCTGAAAACTGGCTTTTTCTACAGAAGTTGGCTGAGATGATTGACGATGCCATTCTCAGTCATATTCAGTGTAAAATATGTATTACTTAGGCTATCAAGAATAAGTGGCCCTGTTGCACTTTTCAAACTTTTTTATATGAGCCCATATCAAATATAAATATTTTAAAATTTCACATGTAAAATATGTGCTTAATAGTAATTAATGCTAATTAATATTAAAATGTAATTGATTACCTTATGTTTTTGTTTCAAATACAGCTAGAATAACAGTGTAGATTACACTTTTTCTTGCTGATATGTTGCTATCACTCTCAGGACAATTGCACAACACTTACATACAAATATTAGAGTACCTAACTTTAGGGAATAATTTTTTAATAACATGATCATGATATTACTTGAAACCTTACAAAATTAGGGTTCCACATGGTATCTTGTTGATTTTTCTCTTGTCTATTTAATCTGGAAGAGCTCCTCATTGATATTACATTTTTGTATTTTTTATATGCCATTTCTTTGCTGTAGATAGTGCACTTATTTTCTTTAGAATTGCCAAAATTTGGTTTGACTTGTGTCCTTTTATTATTTTTCATTAAATTTAATATTAACCCTCATATTTCCCAGGAGATAATACTTACAGGTAGAGACTTGTTCAGATTCAGCTTCAATTATACATCAATAAAAAGTTGGAAGAAGCATTCTGGCTTCCCACTACAGAATATTTATCAATATGTAACACCAGAATGTACATAATGATGATTTGCACCACTTTACTTATATTAAGTTTTATCATTAGCTTCACCTAATCATTTTAGAGTCAATGATTACTTATTAATCCCTAATTGAATTACCTTATTTTGTTACATTTCTAATTCTATTATTTTCTGCATTTCTTAGTTCTAATTATTTTTATGAATGATATCATTCTCTGACAAATTATGTTGAACTAAAATATAGTCCATGAGGAAAGGAAAGATACATACTTTTTTAATTTCCTTTAATGCATTATGAAAATAATGAGAGTATACAGCCTTATAGGTTTATTTTAAAAATAAATATATATTTATATTTATATGTTTATTATATATTTAACAAAATATATTAAAAATATATAGGTTTATTTATTTATTTTAGTTTTTGGTAATATGAACTCTTAACTTTTGAAAACGTTTTATGAGACTCAATTCACTGAAGACAACAATTCTGGACCTCAATTCTTCCTTTCTCATGCTACTGGAAACTTGTGTGGAAATACCAGAGTCCATGTGTTTCCAACAGGTTTGACAGCTTCCTTATTGCTAGAAGAAACATATCATGTACTCCTATTTCTCTTCTATAATTTTCAAATAGCTTTCCATTTTCCACTTGCAATCAACATTTCTGTGGTTTCCTGCATGTAGAATGTTGTTAATATTATGTTTTTCACATATATATATTTTTTTTACTATTATATATGTTTAAAAGTATCTAAAATCTAAACAATTAAGAAGAGACAACTCATTTTTAAAATAGGCAGAGATTCAGAAAATATGTTCTCTATATATATGCATATATATATATGGAAAAGCATTTTTATCAATATGTATAAAAGAACTCTTACAGTTCAAGAATAAAACAGGAAGCCCACTGAGATATTGGCAAAGTACTTGGACATTTCACAATAGCTAAATGTCATCCAAGCCCATGATGGAAGTCTAATGACATCACATGACGATTGTCTTCACATCAAGGAAGACTAAAATAAGAGTCAGAATTGGTATGAAAAATTTGAAGCAGGCACTGTGAGTGTTTCACCCTACCAGGTTT
>NW_027518260.1:270807-282486 GCF_023851605.1 Tamandua tetradactyla
TGAGTCAAATTATCTTTCTCTAGATGCATTATTTTGGATATTTTTATGGGCTTAAAATTGTAAACTTTTAACTTAATAAATTCCATTAATAAAAACATGACCAAACTAAGACTTATGGAAAATGGTCATAGAGCTTAGAGAAAATCCCAGGAGAAGCTAAGAGAAGACCCACAGAAAGAGGCCATGGCTCCATTCTTTATTCTTCATGGGAAGGATTGCACATCCAAGAATGCAGTGAAGACAGTATCAAGCCTGGTATTGTCAGCAGGGATAGGTTTCAAGGTGGCATTTGAATGCAGTATCAGCACTCTTCAGTGAAAGTTTAAAGAAAGTCCAAATTTAAGTTTTATATCAATGTGCAGGAATAGGTGGGAAGCTTTGGGACAGAAGACAGACTTATAAGGAAAAAATTCTATTTACTTCAGACTGAATTTTAAGCTCAACAAATTCAACCCATATCTTTCTGGGTCTCAAATATTAGTGATTTGGCATTTAATGGAAAATTCAGAAGCTGATAAACTGAGAAATAAATGTGACATTTCAACTAGTGGAAAGAACGTGTCTTACTCCTTAATTGTTTTTTTAAATGCAATGAATTTACATGTTTCAATGTAAGCATTAATTTAAATCTTTCCAAGTATATCTATCCCCATGTGACACCAATGTTCCCAGACTGGTATAGAATTCTGAAGTAGCTACCTCTGAGCATGAGAACTTCTCTGCACACATCTGAAACTTCCTCTGTATTGGGTGACTTCTAATGTGGTTGCTTGTTCAAAGGATAACACATATCATATTGTGGTACATCCCAGATTATATCTGTCCCCCAAAGCTGCAAAGATATCATCAGTCACTACTAATATTTGTGTTATTCCCCTGCTTTAATCAGTAATTTATAATGTATACTTTATTGCAATATAGAGAAAATGACATTTTAAAAATTTCCAATTCACAGATTACTTGTATGACTGAATTAATTTATATTATTTTAAAAGCATGCATGTTAATAGCTTGGTTTTCTTGAATTGCCCAAATGCAATTTACCAGAAATGGAATGGCTTTTTAAAAAGGAATTCATTAAGTTGAAGGTTTATAGTTCTATGCCCATAAAAAACGTCCAGATTAAGGCATCCAGGAAAAGATAGCTTCACTTAAGAAAGGTCAATGATGTTGGGGGTTTCTCTCTCAGCTGGAATGCACATGGTGATGTCTACTAGCCTTTTTTCCAAGATTCTTCAAACAGCTTCCCATGTGCATTTTATTTCTTTTTCACCAAAGTCTCTTTCTGTGTGGGCTCTGAAGTTTTTCCAAAGTGGTTCCCTCTTAAAGGACTCCAGTAAGTGACTACATTTGAAAGATTGTAAACACATCACCACTGAAAACATTCCATCAAAACACCTTAATAATAAATCCCACCCAACCATATTGAGTCAAGGTGAAAGAACATGGCTTTTTGTGGGTACAGTTTTGAAACAGTAAATGTTTCTTTTTGTTTGTCTCATTTTGGAGTATGCATTTTTACAAACTATTTTATTAGAATTGGTGTCTATTAGTTGCCATTTTTCTGCAGTGAAACAAAAATCCTCTTTCTATCATACCTTCTGCTTTTTTGTCATGCTTTAGAATAGTGTTTAAGATTTTGTTCCATATTGAATTTGACTTGTTTGGTTTCAAATAATATAACATTTTACTTTTAGTTTCTGAATTATTTTGAATTTTTTCCCTCAAAATCCAAATTTACACGACACTGACTTTTATGTTAATCTTAATTTTCCTGTGAAATCATACATTCATCTGTTAATTTAGGGTTGAATTGATTTTTCCTCATTCATTGAGGTTTTATCACCACACTCTAATTATTTGCTATATTTGTGTCATTTTATGCCCTAAATAAGTGTTTTTAATGCAATTTTATTTAGATATCTTCAAATTATATATAGTCATCCAAAGTGTACAATAGATGATTCACTGTTTCATCATGTACTTGTTGCATTCAACATCATAATCAATTTTTGAATATTTTTGCTACTCAAGTTTCTTTTATTATAAGGATATAAATAAAAATAAAAAAGAGAAACACCTTCCAAACTGTTCCATGCTCCTTATACCCCATATTATTTAGTTATTTCTGTCTTTACTTTTTGGCTTATCTATCCATACACTGGATAAAAGAAGTGTCAGCCACGAGGTTTTCACAATCACATGGTCACACTGTAAATCTACATAGTTATACAGTCATCTACAAGAATTAATGCTACTGGAGTACACTTCAACATTTTCCAGTATTTTCTTCCAGCTATTCTAATCCAATAAAAACTAAAAAGAAATAAGTATATAATGCATAAGAGTAACCTCCTGAATGAGCTCTCAACACACTTAGAAATCTCTCAGCCACTAAAAGTTTGTTTTATTTCATTTCTCTTCCCCATTTTTATCAAGAAGATTTTCCTATTCTCATGATTCTGGGTCCAGGATCCTCCCTGGGAGTCATGACCCATTTTGCCAGGGAGATTTACACCCCCTGGGAATCATGTCCCACATCGTGTGGAGGGCAGGTGTTCACCTGTCAAGTTGGCTTCAAGAGAAAAATCACATCTGTGCAACAAAAGAGTTTCTTTGGACATCATTTGTAGGCATAATTATAAGTAGGCTTAATTTCCTGTTCTAATTTGCTAGCTGCCAGAATACAATATACCAGAAACAGAATGGCTTTTAAAAAGGGAAACTTAGTAAGTTGCTAGTTTACAGTTCTAAAGCTGAGACAATGTCCCAATTAAAACAAGTCTATAAAAATGCCCAATCAAAGGCATGCATCAAGGGAAGATACCTTGGTTCAAGAAGGCTGATGAAGTTGAGGGTTTCTCTTTCAAGTGAGAAGGCACATGGTGAACACAGTCAGGGCTTCTCAGCTGGAAGGGCACAAGGCAATCATGGGGTCATCTGCTAGCTTTCTCTCCTGGCTTCCAGTTTCATGAAGCTCCCCAGGAGGCATTTTCCTTCTTCATCTCTAAAGGTCGCTGGCTGGTGGATTCTACTTCTCCTCGTTATGCCCTTCTTCTCTGCTCTCTCTGAATCTCCTCCATTCTCCAAAATATTTCCTCTTTTATAGGATTTCAGAAACTTATCAAGACCCACCCAAATGTGTGGTCTTAACAACCACTCTTGATTAAATCACATCTCCAGGGAGATGATCTGAATATAGTTTCAAACATATGTATTGAATAGGGATTATTCTGCCTTTACAAAATGGGATTTTGATTAAGATACAGCTTTTCTAGGGTACATACATTCTTTTAAACCAGATCCTTCCTCTTTGCAGGATTAAGTTTCATAAGGGAAAGACCCAAGATCTAGAACTTGGCCTATTAATTGGTTGTGATTGCTTGTCATATTGTCATATAAAATAAGGAAGCTCACTATTTCCTCCTTTCTACCTCCTTTCTAATAGTATTCATAAGATACTATTTTTAATCTCTGCACAAATTACTCTAATATGTATCTGGGCATCACATTAATCTGAACAAACCAACAAAATATCATTCCCTATTCAAGTTTCCATGTAATTATAGTGTCAAATAAACTGACCAAACAAGATAAATTATATACTGTGCTACATAAAATACAAATTTTGCAGCAAACATCTCTTCCTCTAGAAAAGGCATGTTTTAATCCAAATCCCATTTTGTAAAGACAGCCATTTCCTCCTATCCTTATTCAGTATTGTATGTTTGAAACTGTAATTTGATCATCTCTCTGGAGATGTGATTTAATCAAGAGTGGTTGTTAAGATGAATTAGGTGGATGCATGTCTCTGCCCATTTGGGTGGGTCTTGATTAGTTTATTGGAATCCTATAAAAAAGGAAACATTTTGGAGAAAGCTGGAGATTCAAAGAGAGCAGAGCAGAGAATGGCATAGCCAAAAGAAGCAAAGAATCTACCAGCCAGCGACTTTTGGAGATGAAGAAAGGACACGCCTCCTGGGGAGCTTCATGAAACACAAAGCCAGAAGAGAAAGGTAGCAGATAATGCCATGTTTGCAACCTGTTTTTCCAGATGAGTGAGAAATCTTGGTCGTGTTTGCCATGTGCCTTCTCACTTGAGAGAGAAACCCTGGATTTCACTGGCATGCTTGAACCAAGATATTCTTTCCTAGATGTCTTAGATTGGACATTTCTATACACTTATTTAAATTGGGACATTTTCTTGGCCTTGGAAATGTAAACTAATAACTTATTACATTTCCCTTCTTAAAAGTTGTTCTATTTCTGGTGTACTACATTCTGGCAGCTAGCAGACTAGAATGATAAGGCATTATAATGCTTGCTTTTTCAGTTCTGGTTTCTTTTACTCAACATACTGCCTTCAATATCCATTCACTTAGTTGCATGCCTCACAATTTCATTCATACTCACATATGGTCGATATTCCATTGTATGTATATAACAGAGTTCAACCTTCCATTCCATCCATCTCCAACAATTGCATATTGTGAATACTGCCACCATAAACACAAGTGTATAAATGTCCATGCTTGTCCTTGCTTTCAGTTCTTCCAAGTACATACCTGATAACAGGGTTTCAGGGTCAGATTGCAATACTTAGAGTACTCTGGAACTACCACATTGCCCTCCAGAAGGGCTGCACCATTCTACCTCCCTATCAGCAGAGAATGGGGAAGAGTGCATTTCTCTCTCCACATTTTCTCCAGCTGTTGTATCTTTCTGTTTATTTTGTTAGCAGTTTTATTCATACATCACAGCATTCATCCTAACTGAACAATAAATAGTTCCTGGTATAATCATAGATTTATGCTTTCACAAGCTTAGTCTCTATGAGCAATGTGCCATTTCTTCCACAAAGAAACAGGAACAGGAAGAAACAGAAAAAATAATAACATATTAAAAATAATAAGAAAAATAAAAAAGAGGAATAACATCAAGAATCACATAACCACCTTATATCCTCCTGTTATTGACATTTAGATTATATATACTGTTTTTGTTATATTCACTGGTAACACATTGCACTGTTACTGTTAACTATAGACTCTAGTTTTAACTGATAACATTTTCTGATATACCATTCCATTTCCAACACCCTGCAATGTTGACATGAATTTGTTCTCCCTCATGTGAAAGCATTCCTATATTTGTACATTTAATCATTATTAGTTTCTACTCTAGGTTTCACTATGTTATACAATCTCAATCTTTATGTTATATCTTTTCTTCTTGTGTCATAAATGTCCAGGCTTTCCACTTTCTAACATACTCACACTTACTTTTGTTCAATCAATTTAAAATATTGTGCTATGGTCATACTACTCTGCTGTCCTTTTCTGAATCTATATAATCAATGCTACAGATCATTCTGTAGTCTGTGGGTCGTCTCCGCCCACCCCGTCCGGGTAACCTCTTATATACTGTGCCCAAACCCAATAGGTTAGTGCCACGTATACAGAGGTGATTGGAAGATAGGGTTGGTGGGCGTGTGCGTCATTTGCAAAGCAGGATGTGAGCGCCATCTTAGCTCACTCGATGGGCGGGGGGAACTCTAGAGCAGGCTGCAGCGTGTCCACTAGGCCAAACCCGGAAAGCGGCTCTCTACATCTCCCCCTTTTTGTTTTTATAAGAGGCATGGTCCGTAGACCGTATTCTTGTACCCAGTGTCTCTATTGATGATGGTGCTCCCGTGGGCCTGAGTGGCTCACAACATAGTTTGGTGCTTTGGGGAGTCTGGACTAGGCTCGCGTCATCACACGACGGAGCCTCTGGCACCGACCAGAATGCTCACCTCATATAGAGACCGGAGAGTCCGTGAACTGGATACCACGTGACTCCTCCCTGCAGTGCTTCGCCTCGCAACTGGGTCAAGCGGGGATTATGAGAGCGACAGCCAGGGCATAGGAAACGCTGCGGAGGCCTCGGTGCAATGGCTAGAGCCAAGCCCAGTCTGGCCAGGACTGCGGCCGCAGCTCCACCGTCGAGGCGGCTAGGCGCGCAAAATTAACAGCCTCTGGTGCCTAGCTAAACACGGGTAGTGGCCAGGGAGCCTGCAACAAACCTTGCTGACAAGAGCTTTGCCCCAGGTGATTCAGACGGGCTATCTATCGAGGAGGGACGCACACCCACATTTGACTGGGAAGACATAGCTAACATGGTAGAAACACGTAGTTGCTGCTGTGTCTGGAACAAGCGTTCTAACAAACATTTAACAGTGACTAAGCCCACTAATAGTCCCACTGCCACGAGAATCCAAGTAGTCAAATTGGGCCAAGAGAACCATGAGGTGACTCGGTTCCACAGACTTTGTACAGTCTCGCCCAGTTTGGAAAGGTCGAAGGCAACGGGGGTTATTAAAACTGGTCCCCCTTCTAAACAATCGAAGGGTGACCGGCGCTTTCGTTGCTATCTCGTCAGTCGCCGCCGTCATCAGCAGAGTTGGAGGCCTGATCTGATGGTTCAGGTTGAAGGCTTGTTGGTTTTTTAGGCAACAGCTCCGTGGCCTCCTCGGGCGATGTCACGGTTCTCACCAGTCTTTCCGGAACCCACACTGGTTGACGTCCTGGCTCCTGGGGAAAAACACAAACAGAGCCTCTGGCCCAGCTGAGCACTGGGTCAGGGCCTTGCCATTGTCCTGACAGGACATCCTTCCAACGGACTAGACCTCTATGTGGAGGACTCGGAGTGGTGTGCTGTAGGGCAGGTGTCATTCCTAGTGAATTTTCATTTAAAAAATTATATGTAAATAAGGCTACAGACAGTTGAGCCTTCGGGGACAGGCCGTGGCCTATTCCCCCTTTCTGTTTTTTGAGCAAGTCTTTAAGAGACCTGTGTGCTCTTTCAATGATTCCTTGCCCTTGAGGGTTGTAAGGGATACCATGTTTTAATTGCACTTCCATATTTGCACAAAATCTTTGGAAGGCTTTGCTGGTGTAAGCAGGTCCGTTATCTGTTTTTAATATTTTCGGCTTACCCCAAGCTGCCCAAGCGGCAAGGCAGTGTGCAATTACTTGGTGGACTCTTTCTCCTGATTCGGCAGAGGCAAATAAAACTTGAGAACAAGTATCCACTGACACATGCAGGTATTTAACTTTACCATACTCTGAGTGATGGGTGACATCCATTTGCCAAATGTCTCCCGGGATGAGACCTTTAGGGTTAACTCCAACTGAAGGGACTACCCTCTGTTCTGCACAATTATTGCAGGCTCTGACTATATCTCTGGCAGCTGCACGCGGTATGTGAAACTGTCTGACTAAGGTGCTTGCATTGACATGAAATTTAGTATGAAACTCTTGGGCCTGTTGACACGGTGTCAGCGCAGGGAAGATATGTGGCTGTCGAGTGGCCACATCCACTACGTGATTTCCCTGTGCCATGGGGCCTGGCAGGCCTGTGTGCGCTCTAATGTGAGTTATGTAGAAAGGATGTTGTCTGGCACATATTGTCTCTTGAAGTTTGATAAAGAATGGTCTTACTGAGGAGGAATATTTTATAATGCCCACCGTCTCTAAAATATTTACAGAATTTACGACATAAATCGAATCAGATATAATATTTAGGGGATCGGTAATTTCTTTCAGGACTGTAATAATGACCTGTAATTCTACCCATTGAGGTCTCTGTGGTTGGAAGAACACAGTTTTAGGAGAACCTCCTTCTACGCAATATGCTCCTGAACCGGAGCTGGAACCGTCCGTGTACACGGTGAGGGCGTTCACTAGTGGCTTAGATGAAGTTACCTTAGGAAAGATTACTGGGTGACGGGTGACGAATTGTAAGAGGGGATCTTTTGGGTATTGGTTATCAATTTCTCCCGAAAAGGTACATCGGAGGATGGCCCACTGATCTATACATCCAGTAAGTATCTCAAGTTGCTGAGAAGAGTAAGGTACTCTGAGGTACTTAGGCTGTTGGCCAAAATGCTGTATGGCCTTCTTGATGGCCTCCAATGCCAACTCTGCAATTGCTGTAGGAAAATGCTCTAAACTTTTCTTAGGGGAAATTCCAGGGTGGACCCAGAGTAATGGTCCCTGTTGCCATAGCACTGCCGTGGGCTGTAGTTTTGTTGGCAGTAAGCAGGCTTCGAATGGCTTTTGGGGGTCTATTCTTTTTAAAGCAGCACTACTGAGCGCCTGTTCTACCTGACGTAGTGCTTGCCTCGCCTCTGGGTGAGACACCGGGCGAGTGTAGGTCTGAATCTCCTTTTAGCAAATCAAACAAAGGTGTTAATTTGGCATTGGTGATCTTTAAGTACGGACGAACCCAATTGATATCTCCCATAAGCTTTTGCAGATCATTAAGGGTATGTATGTCATCTACTCTGAGAGACACTTTTTGGGGGGAAACATGCTGAGGCATGATTTTTGCCCCCAGGAAGGTGGTAATTTCTGTCATCTGGATTTTTTCAGGGGCCACTTCCAGGTTGGCTTCTCTAAGACTAAGGACTAAATGTGATAAAGCTGTTTTAAGAAGATCTGTGTCTTTATGGGCTAAGAGAATGTCATCCATATAATGGATGATTTTCACTTGGGGGAACTGCTGCCGAGTGCTGGCTAGCTTTGTAGCAACATACAGCTGGCACATGGTAGGACTATTAGTCATGCCCTGGGGCAGGACCGTCCACTCGAAGCGTTGACAGGGCTCCTCTTGGTTAAGAGAGGGCACAGTAAAAGCAAATTTTGGAGTATCTTCAGGGTGAAGTGGGATGGAAAAGAAGCAATCCTTAAGATCTAGGATGATAATGGGCCAGTGTTCTGGCAAAGCTGAGAGGAGGGGTAACCCCATTTGAACAGGTCCTAAAGGCTCCATACAGTTATTGATGGTTCTTAAATCATGTAACAATCTCCATCTGCCTGATTTTTTCTTTATGACAAATACGGGTGTGTTCCAAGGCGATGTGGAGGGAATGATATGGCTCTCTTTTAGCTGTATAGACACTAGAGTATGCAATGCTAACAGCTTTTCTTTTGGTAAGGGCCACTGAGGCACCCACACCGGGTACTGGTCTTCCACTTTAGTTTTATAGGTGTGGGTGGAGTCTCCCCTCAGTGGCCCCTAGGAAAAACCCAGGCCTCGTCTGTCAGAATTGGAGACAGCTTGTATAGGCCTTGCGCGCCCTGCAATGAGGCTCCTAAGCCTTTGCCGGGGACATATCCCATTCTTTTAACAAGCGCTTAGAAGTTGGAGAGCAGCCACTGTAATTACCTGATTCGGCCACCAGAGGGAGCCCGTGGTGAGGGTTTTTGGCGAGATCACCAAAACCATTCACCGGAAGCCGCGCGCCCCTGCAGCAGGCGCTGGCGGACAAGGCTGCGTGGGTGAGACAGGGGGCCTCCCCCAATCGATCAGCGGAGGCGCGTCTGCACCCTCGGTCTCATCACCATCTGACTCTGAGTCAGAGGTGTCTGAACTACGTTGACTCGGCGGCTTGCCTTTACGGGAGCCGTCCGCAGATGAAACTGACTGAGTTTCTTGGAGCGCGCGCCGTGCCTGTAGCAGGGCGGAAGACGGACTTAGGCCTGCAGCATTCTCCGCCTCAGGGCAAGCACGGACGGTTTCCCAGATAGGGACCAGGATCGGGTCCATACAAAGGCCCGTCCGGCGCGCCTGTTCTATGTCATTACCAAGTTTTAACCAAGAAGGCAGGCTGAGGCTCCCGGAGTGGGCGAACCAAGGTGCAAAAGCAGCAACATCGTCTAAGAACCGCAGGAGGGAACTCTTCCTAACCGAGACCCCACTGCTTCAAAAGGGTCTTTAAAGGAGCTAACAAAGGTGAACTTCCTGACTGCCCCATGCTTGCAGTCGGCACTGTACTTTAACCAATCGGGAGCTCTCCCGATCACTGGGGCTACCTGAACGCCCACAGCCCTTAACTCTCACGTAATAAGAAGCACTCACCTTCCCACGGTGATCAGGCGTGGAAAGTCCGCCACGAGCTCAGGATGCGCGTCCTCACCAGCTCGGGGAAAGGCAGCAGAAGGGTTCCCCGTACGGGCCACCACTTGTCCGCGACTTCTCGCTCAGCTTCTGGTCCCCGGCCGGCGGAGGGAACAGGAGAAGAGAGACAGACGCAGACAAATCCGCGCTGGTGAGAAACACAGATCCAAGACACGCAGCAGTTGTAAGCACAGACCTTTACTGGAGTTAAGCTTGCATTCTCTGTTACAGGTTCCGCGCGGGACAAGATGCCCCGCGGGGGAGCAACCTCTATGCGGCCGTCAGGCACGGCTCCCTGTGGGTCGTCTCCGCCCACCCCGTCCGGGTAACCTCTTATATACTGTGCCCAAACCCAATAGGTTAGTGCCACGTATACAGAGGTGATTGGAAGATAGGGTTGGTGGGCGTGTGCGTCATTTGCAAAAGCAGGATGTGAGCGCCATCTTAGCTCCTTCTGCATCAAATGCCTGGCTTCTATTCTTTTTCTATATCCTGAAAACCTATGGTCCCAACTTTAACTCACAAAGTTTGCTCATTAATTTTAGCTCACTTTAGTGAGACCATAGAGTATCTGTCCTATTGTTTCTGGATAATTTCACTCAATATATTTTCCTCAAGTTTCACCCATGTTATTGCATGCTTCATGACTTTTTTCTGTCTTGCAGCTGTGTAATATACCATCATATATGTGTATTGCAGTATGTTGATCAACTCTTCTGGTCATGGGCATTTGGACTGTTTCCATCTCTCGGTAATCATGAATAATGCCACCATAAACATCAGTGTGCAAATGTCCATTCCATTCCTTGCCTTTAGTTCCTCAGAATATGTACATAGTGATGAGATTGTTGGTGCATATGACAATTCTATACTTAGCTTCATGAGGAATTTCCAAAATGCCTTCCAAAGCCATTGCAACATTCTACATTCTCACCCACAGTGATTAAGCATGCATCTTTCTCCACATCCTTTACAGCACTTGTCATTTTCTTTTTTTTATAATGGCCATTCTAGTAGGTATGAGATGATATCTCATTGTGGTTTACATTTGCACCTTTGTAATAGCAAGGGAAGTTGATAAGTTTTTCATCGTTTTGAGCCCTTTGTATTTTCTCTTCAAAAAAGTATTTGTCCGAGTCTTTTGTCCATTTTCTATTTTTTCTGTCTTTTTTTGTTGGGTTGTAATATCTCTTTTTATATTCTGAATATTAAACATTTATCTGAAACATGGATTCAAATAATGTGTTCCCAGACATAGGCTACCTTTTTACTTTACTGAGAGTCCTTTAATGCACAAAAGTACTCTATTATGAGGATATTCCATTTATCTATATTTTCTTTCATTGTTCTTGCTTTGTGTGTGAGATATAGGAAATAGCCTCTTATCACTAGATAGTTAAAATATTTCCCTATATTTTCTTGTAAAATTTTATGTTCTTAGCTTTAATGTTAAAGTCTTTGATACATTTTAAGTTAATGCTTCATAAGGGGTGAGATATGAGTCTTCTTTCATTCTTTTGGATATGGTTATCATGTTCTTCAACACCTTTTATAGCAGAGGTTTCTCTGTCCTAGTTGATTTGCCATGAATTCTTTATAAATGATCAATTGTCTACAGATTAAAGGATCTATCTCTGAACACACAATTTTAATAAATTTTTCAGTATGTGTACCTTTAGTCCAGTACCATGCTCTTTTGGCCACTGTAGCTTTGTAATATCCTTTAAAGTCAGTTAT
>NW_027518260.1:282986-310175 GCF_023851605.1 Tamandua tetradactyla
GGGGACACCTCTCTCTTCATTCCTCTTCCTTAAGATATTTTTAGCTATTTGGGACACTCAACAATTTCCAAATAAATTTTCTTATTGTTTTTTCCTATTTCATCAAATAAGTTGTTGGGATTTTAATTGGTGTTGCATTTAATCTATAAATCAATTTGGGTAGAATATGACATTTTACTATATTTCAGTTTCCAATCCATGAACATTGTATGTACTTTCTTGATTTATTTTTAAATTTCTTGTAGTTTTCTGTATGTAGGACTTTTGTAGTCTTGGTTAAATTTATTCCTAAATTTATTCTTTTTTGGTTGCTATTATAAATGGGTTTTTTTTGAGTACTTCCTCAGACTGCTCATTTCTAGTGTATAGAAACCCTACTGTTTTTTACAAGTCGATCTTATGCATTTCCCACTTTTTGTATTGATTTATTAGCTCTAGTAACTTGGGTGTAGATTTTTCAGGATTTTCTATGTATAGTATCATGCCATCTGCAAACAGTGATATTCCATTTCTTCCTTTCCAATTTTGATGTCTTTTATCTCCTTTTCTTGTCTAATTTCACTGGCTAGAACTTTCAGGACAATGTTGCATAACAATGGTAGCAGGGGGCTTTGCTCTTTTTCTTCATTTTCATGGGAAATCTTTCAGTCTTTCCCCACTCAGTATGATGCAGGCTCCGGATTTTTCATATATTCCCTTTACCATATTGAAGAAGTTACCTTCTATTTCTGAGATTTGAAGTGTTTTTATCAAGAAAGGATTCTGAATTTTCTCAAATGCCTTTTCTGCATCAATCAACATGATCATGTAATTTTTCTGCTTTGATTCATTCATGTAGTTTCTTACATTGCTTTTCTTGTGTTAAATAAGCTTAGCATACCTAGAATAAATCCCACTTGGTCAGGGTGTACAATTCTCTTAATGTGACACTGGATTCAATTTGCAAGTATTTTTTGAGGGTTTTTGCTCTGCATTCATTGAAGGATATTGTCATTTTCTTTTCTGGTAGTATTTTTCACTGGCTTTGATGTTAAGGTGTATTCATTTTACTGAATGAGTTTGGAAGCTTTCCCTTCTCTTCAATTTTTTGAAGTGTTTGAGCAGGCTTGCTACTAATTCTTTCTTGAGTGCTTGGTAGTCGCTACATGTGAAGCCATGTAATCCAAGACTTTTAATTTTTTAGGATGTTCAATTTGACTGATTCAATCACATTAATTGTGATTGGTTTGATGAAGTCTTGTTATGCTTTTTGAGTCAATGTTGGTTTACATGATTTTCTAAGAAGTTGCCCATTTTGTCTATGTTCTCTACAGTTTTAGTATATAGTTGCTCATATTATCCTCTCATGATCTCCTTTATTTCTATGGGTCAGTAGTTATGACCATAGTCCCATTTCTAATTTTATTGATTTGCATCCTTTGCTTTTCTTTCTTTCTTTATTTTTTATCAGCTTGGCTAATGTTCTATGTATATATTTTTATTTTCTCAAAGAGTGTGCTTTTGGTTTTATGGATTCTGCCTAAATGTTTTCATGCTCTCAGTATTATTTGCTTGTGATCTAGCTAATTATTTCTTTCCTTCTGCTTGCTTTGTGATTAGTTTGCTCTCCTTTCTCTCATTCCTCCAGGTGAACAGTTATTTCCTCAGATTTTGGTCTTTTTTCTTTTTTTAATATCACATTTTTGGTAATAAAATTCCATCTGAGCAACACCTTTACTGCGTCCCAATTTTTATATGTTGCGTATTTTATTTTCGTTTGCCTCAAGGTATTCATTGATTTCTCTTGTAATGTCTTCCTTCAAATTTCTTGTAATTTTAAAAGTATGCTTTTTTTAGACATCTTATGTTAATTTTCATATTGATTTCCAACTTCTTTCTATTATAATCTGAGAAAGAGCTTTGTATATTTTCAGTCTTTTAAATTTATTGAGACTTGCTTTGAGACCAAACATGTGGCCTAACCTGGACAATGAGCCATGAGCTCATGAGCGAAAATTATGTCCTGCTTTTGTGTTGTTTTGTATTGTATAAATTTCTATTAAATCTAGTTCATTTACCATATTGTTCCAAATCACTGTTATCTTATTGATCCTTTGCCTAGTTTTTCTATCCATAGATGAGAGCAGTGTATTGAAGTTTTCAACTATCATGGTAGACATGTCTACTTCTCCCATCAATGTTGTCACTGAGTGCCTCATGTATTTTGGGGCACTCTGGATCAGTGCATAAATATTTATAATATTGCTATGTCTTCTTAATGAGTTGTCCCTTTTATTAATACATAGTGTCCTTCTTTGTCTCTTTTAATTGTTTTACATTGAAGACTAATTTGTCTGATATTGGTATAGCTACCCTACACAATTCAGGTGGAGATATTTATGAAATATCTTTTTCCATCCTTTCACTTTCAACCTATTATGGTCCTTGGTCTAATGTAAGTCTTTTTTAGACTGCATATAGATGGTTCTTATTTTTCAATCTTTTTTGTCTATGTATTTTGATTGGGGTGCTTAATATACCAATATTTAATGTTTTTACTGTAAAGGCAGTAATTTCTTCTACCATTTTGTCTCTTAGATTTTTTATCTCTCTCTTTTTTACCTTCTTAATTGTCTTCATTTCTTTACTCTTCTCTACAACACTGTCTTCTGTCTTTTCCTATCATCCTGTCATGCTCCCTTTAACATTTCTTGTAAAGCAGTTCCTTGTTATAGTCCTAATGTCTGCTTGTCTGAAAATATTTTAAATTTTTACTCAATTATGAAGTTATGTTTCCTGAATATAAATTTCATGATTTGTAGCTTTTCTCTTTCATAATCTGAAATATATCATACCACAGTCTCAGCTGAAATATGCACATATAGCCTTATCAATCTTCCTTTGTATGTGGTGAAGCATTTTTCACTTGCTGCTTTAAGAATTCTTTCTTTTGTTTTCAACATTTGAAAATCTGATTATTAAGTGCCTTGGAGAGAGTCTACTCAGATAACTTCAGTTTAATGTATATTGTGCTTCTTGGGCCTGTTACTTTTGTTTTACATAGAGATGGGGAAATTCTCGTGATTATTTCCTCCATTACTCTTTGTGCCCCTTTCCCATTCTCTTATTCTCCTGGGACCCCCATTACATGTATATTCATGCATTTCATGTTGTCATTCCATTCTGTGAGACACTGCTCACAGTTTTCCATTCTTTTGTGTGTAGGATTTCAAATATCTGTCCTCTTCATTTGTCCCTTCAAATCTGCTATTGGCAGTCTCCATAGTATTTTTCAACTATTTATTGTGTCTTCCATTCCAATAAGTTCTGTCATTGGTTTCTTTAATGTTTTGAATTCTTCTTTATGGTCCTCTAATATGTTCTTTATATCCTTCATCTCTTTTAGTAATATCACCCTTAAAATCTTCGATTTGATTTTTGGTGTGATGTTGCAGTTCGTTTCAAAAATCCTTAGGATGGTAAGATAGTCGTTCATTGGCAGAATTCTTACCTGTCATGCTGGAGACTTGGATTAGATTCCTGGTGCCTGCCCATGTCAAAAAAATTTTTAAATAGTTGTTTCAACTCCTGTATCTCATTTGCAATTACACATTTTTCTTTGTTTTGGTCATATCTTCATTTTGCTTACTGTGAGTTGTACTATTTTGCTGTATCTACCCATAGTATTTCTTTTTTCAATTTATTCTGGAAGTTATTTCCACTCTTTCCTACTGTTTCCTTATAGGTTGCTTTTCTCCTCTTTATATTCTTTGGTATTCAGTTAAATTTATTCTTCACTTCAAACATAGCTTCTCTTTAAATGATCAGATTTTTTAAATTCTTGTTTTTCTGTTTCTTTCTTTGTCTACATGAACCTTTTATTTTAATAAAAGAGGTACAGCAAAAAAGGTTCATGATTTTAGAGGTGGGTATAATCAGTATTGAGTTTCCCTGAGGTTGAGAACCAGCAGTTTGTCAGACTTCCCTAGAAATCCTCTAGATGCTTTGCTTTTCCTATCCTTTCCATCACAGAAAATGTTCATTCCACAGCTGCCCACCAGTATAGACTGATGTGGTACCTTTAATTCCCAGCAGGCCCTTCCTGCCAGGGGCATGTTGGAGATAGAGGCTGATTTAGAAGGCAAAATTAAGCTGTTTCTGATTCCCAGTCACTGGAGCCTGAAACCTCTGAAGCAGGTCCACCAATTTAGCTGCTATGCTGCCCCGCTTTTACTAGGAGAAGATACTCCCTTTATGGAATTATCCACCTCAATTGACTCATTACTTTGTCTCAGACCTATCTTAAATGCCTGGGTCCCTCAGACCCTTGAAAATACCTGGGGCTTTCTCTAAGGAGCTACTTAGAATAGTTTGAGAAAAGAAGAAAAAAAGAGACAAAACAAACCAACCAAAATAAATCCATTTTCACAGCCAATCCCCAGCCTCCAAGTTTCATCACTCAAATATTGGAGTTGGTGCCTGGATCTATGTGCCACCCTTCTTATGACTCACTTTCTTTCCAGTTCTGAGCTTGGACAACTCCAAATCCTATCTTTGTTATTTTTTATTTTATTTCATTTTATTTTTCCCATCATCCCTGCCTCCTCTCTATGAGCCTTTAAACTGCAATTAGACCTTGGATCAGCTATCATCCTTGATGCTACTACAGAGGGCTTCTATTTCCTTCAGTGAACCAACTCTGTGACACTCTACCATGCCAGTGGAGGAGGGTCATCAGACTGTATGACTTGGGATGGACTTGGTTTGGCATGGATTCTTGGACATTCCACCCTCAACACTGGTGGAATGATGTGTGTCCATTCATTGACATCTCCCAAACAGCTGTTCCAGACAGTTCCTGTCTATTTACTAGCTGGAAGAGGATGGGCCAAGAGGGTGGCTTAGCAATGTGCACATTTTAGTTTGTCCTCCAGAACAACTACTAAATAACCAGAAACAGTACAGAAAAGCTCCTGGAGCAATGTCAGCGACCAGACACACAGCATACCCTAGTCTGGACCAACTGGACCAGCTGCAAGTCTCCCCAGAACTGTGAGTTCCCCAAAGCATGATGGACAGTGCTCCTCCCCCACAGGCTGCTTCCCAGAGGGGAAAGGAAAGAGACTTTAACAGCAGCAGGGGCTGAGACCAACCAAACAGCAATTGTGGCATTAATTAACAAATTCTAACTGCTAAAAATAGGCCCCCAGTTCAGGTGAACCTGGTCAAAGTAGAGATTGCTCATTGGGCTAATAGAAAAAGAAAAAAAGAAAGAAACAGGTTTTTGTGACTGTATTTTTACAAAGGCTTGACTGGCTCTGTATTCAGTGGCAGGACTTCTCAGGCTACAACTGCCCTCAGACATAGGCAGAAACAAGCTCATTTCAGGGCTGTTCTTAAGCCTGTGCCTTCCCTAAGGGAGGGGTGAAGCCCAACTCAGATGGGATCCCTCCCTCAAGGAATTCAGACACCAGAGCTTGGTAACTTGAAGCCATTAAAACTAGCCTACAACCTCTCCTCTGTCTCCACCACATCCCAAGCAGGGAGAGTCTACCAAAGTTAAAGGTACCACATCATCTTATGCTGGTGGGGCCTGCAGGCAGACAAGTGCCACATACTGGGCAGGATAAGAAAAACAGAGCCCAGAGACTTCACAGGAAAGTCTTTCAACCTTCTGGGACTCACCCTCAGGGAAAACTGACACAGATGACTCCTTTCCCTTGATAGGAGACCAGTTTGGTCTGGGAAAACCTGGTTGGGGTCTATAATACCTACATAGACCCTCTGAAGGGTGAGAGGGAAAAGGCACCATACAAGCAGGGTGAGAAACAAGAAAACAAGAACTGAAAAATTCTCCTCTGTTAAACATAACCTAAGCATGAGGTCCAGAAAAAGCTGAACTGAATGTCAAAGAACAGATAGACAACAAATTCATCCAGCAAGAAAACCCTAGGTAAAAGAAGTGAAAGCAATCTCCAGAATAAACTAGTTAAGGTAATTAAATGTCTAGACTCCAGCAAAAAATAACGAATCACACCAGGAAAATTGAAGATATGGCCCAGTCAAAGGAAAAATCAGCAATTCAAATGAGATACAGGAGCTGAAACAATTAATTCAGAATATATGAACAGACATGGAAAACCTCATCAAAAACTAAATCAATGAATTCAGGGAGCATATGAATAAGGCAAGGAATGAGCAAAAAGAAGAAATGGAAAGTCTGAAAAAGCAAATCACAGAACTTATGGGAATGAAATGCACAGTAGAAGAGATGAAAAAACAATGGAAACCTACAATGATAGATTTTGAGAGGCATAAGATAGGATTAGTGAACTGGAAGATGGAACATCTGAAATCCAACAAGAAAAAGAAACTATAGGGAAAAAAATGGAAAAATATAAGCAGGGGCTCAGGGAATATAATGACAATATGAAGCACATGAATATACATGTTGTGGGTGTCCCAGAAGTAGAAGAGAGGGGAAAAGGAGGAGAAAAACTAATGGAGGAAATTATCACTGAAAATTTCCCAACTCTTATGAAAGACCTAAAATTACAGATCCAAGAAGTGCAGCATACCCCAAAGAGAATAGATCCAAGTAGTCATATTCCAAGACACTTACTATTCAGTATGTCAGAGGTCAAAGAGAAAGAGAGGATCTTGAAAGCAGCAAGAGAAAAGCAATCCATCACATACAAGGGAAACCCAATAAGACTATGAATAGATTTTTCAGCAGAAACTATGGAGGTGAGAAGACAGTGGGATGATATATCTAAATTACTAAAAGAGAAAAACTGCCAACCAAGAATTCTATACCCAGCAAAATTGTCCTTCAAAAATGAGGGAGAAATTAAAACATTTTCAGACAAAAAATCACTGAGAGAATTTGTGACCAAAAGACTAGCTCTGCAAGAAATACTAAAGGGAGCACTAGAGGAAGATATGAAAAGACAGAAGAGAGAGGGTTGGAGAAGAGTGTAGAAAGGAAGACTAAGAGTAAAGGTAAAAAGAAGGAAAATTAGATATGACATATAAAATCCAAAGGCAAAATGGTAGAAGAAAGTACTACCCATACAGTACTTACTAGCTGCCTTAGAGGACTAATTATATTCCATACCTCAAGCCACTGCCATGTTGCCTGCCTCCTGGACCCTATATCTTAAATTAGTTTTTCCAAGTTTTTAAATGTGGGCCGTAAACTTATTGTGCTGTTACAAGTGGAGACAATTCCTTTTTATAATTCTCTTATATTTTTTTAGTGATTGCTACTAGAGAAAGATGATAGTTTTTAGAAAATTGAAGATGTTAAATTTCATTAATGTTTTATAGGTTATAACAATTAAAATAAAATCTCCTCTTTTTACAAGGTTGCCAACTTCTTATATATTTTAACCACAGTTTCAGCCCTTTGAACCATTTTTAAAAGTTCTCTCCTTTTCCCACTTCACCTCTTCCCAAGTCAGATTGTGCAGTGATCAATTGCAAGAACCTTACCTGTGCCCTTGGTCTCACCCTAACCAATAACAGTGGAAATGTTCCAATATTATTGCTGCTTATGATATCTGCTGAAATTTTTCTGATGAACAATTTTCCTTTCAACCTATGGACATTTTTGTTAAAAAATATTTTTCAAGCATCTGTAAAAGTTATCTAATATGTTAATTTGGTCAGTTTTCTCATAAAAATAAAAGTTTTTTCCATTATTAGCTTATCATTTCATAATTCTACTAAAATCTACTTTAAAAATTTGTGTTAATATTTATTTATGCAAGCCATAAGCAGTGCTGAAGTAAATAACTAAATAGCTAAAATTTTATTAATATTTTTGTGAGAATGTGTTTAATATAGATTGTAGGTAATTTCCAATTGTTTTTACATTTGTGCACTGTTTGTTAACCTAATAAAATAATTTGGATATTCTTATTATTCTTTGGAAAAGTTTACAGCACAATAGAAATATGAATGTCTTAACGTGCTAGGAAAACTCACCCACATCATTTTAGAGCACCCAAGATTTTCTACTTGCCCATTGAATTTGGACAAGATTTTCCACATTATTTTGAGTGGCTATTTGTAACATTTTCTTCAAAATATTCAATTTCTCCTAGATTTAAATTTTGTTGGAAGGAATTCTATCCGTATTTCTTAAATTTAAAATTTTCCTCTTAAATGATTTGCTGATCCTTTTAAATTGCCAGCTTAAACTTTTCATGTGTCCTTTTCAATTCCCTAATTTGACTGTCAAAGGTTTTGTTTATTAATTTCTGTCAGATAATCTATTTTTCCAATACTTATCCTATGATTATTTCTTTTAACTTTGATTATCTGCTTAATTTGTAATATCTGAAACTTCAAATCAGTCATGTTTCCTTTTCATTGCCTTTATGTATAGAGTTGCAGAGTTATTCAATTATTTATTCAAACCTTCTTACTTTGTAATATGTGTTTTAAGTTATACATTTCTTCAAGGTTACAATTGTGCACATTTTCATGGTGTTGAGTACTTTCATTTTTCATGGTGATCATGATTCGAATTTGTAATGACCCTTTGATTGTACCATAGCCTAGTATATATAGAAACCATGTCCTGTACACAAATTCTAAGTGAATATTATATGTGCTTTATTCATTCATAGTTGGTTTTTGAGTTTGTTTTTTAGTTTTGTTTTTACTATTGGTCATTTTTTATCTTAATTTTATGGTGTTGAGTATCTGTAGCCCATTCATGGTTTATATATTGGATGATTCTGTTTGCTGAGATTTCTCCATGGCTGTTCTAGTTTTCTAACTGCTTGAATGATATATACCAGAAACAGAATGACTTCTAAGAAAGGAAATTTATTAAGTTGCAAGTTTACAGCTCTAGGCTGTGAAAATGTCTAAATTAAACCAAGTCTATAGAAATATCCAATCTAAGGCATACAGGGAAATATACCTTGGTTCAAGAAGGCTGATATGGCATTCAGGGTTTCTCTCTCAACAGAGATGGCACATGACAAACTTGGTGAAGTCTGCTAGACTTTTTCCTGGCTTCTTCTTTCATGAAACTCTCCCAGAGGTGTTTTCCTTCTTCATCTCCAAAGGTCTCTGGCTCTGTGGCTCTCATGGTTCTCATGGCTCTCTTTTTGTTCTGAAGATTTTCCAAAATGTTTCCTCTTTTAAAGGATTCAAGTAAACTAATCAAGACCCATGAGGAATGGGTGGAGTCACATCTCACTCAGATTAATGGTTAATACCCACAATTGGGTGTCATATCTCAGTGAAGACAATCTGATAAAGTTTTCAAACTACAGTGCTGAATAATCCACAAGGTGGATCAGGATTAAAACATGGCTTTTCTAGGGAACATAATCCTTTCAAATATGCACAGTGGCTGACCACATATTCATATTAGATGGATGGTCAATGGGTATTCAGAAAGTGAATAAAGAATGTGGTTTTCCCCAATAAAGTTTCGATTTTATTGAACCTAGTCAAGACTCTAATTAAAATAAACTTAATTCTGAAGATGCTTACTAATTGTATTATAGAAAAAAGAATTCATAGCAAACTGTTTTAAAATCCCACTCTTGAATTTAAGAATTTAAAATTCATCTTTTTTAATTTCTACTTTCCTAATTATATATATTTGAAACATAATTTTTAGCTATCTACACATCATAACTCTTGTCTTTTCATATTTAATTTTGGAAATATTCTGCAATATTTATAATTCTTCTTTTAATATTTTTTATTACATGGTGTACACTTCAACCTTATTGGGTTTGTTGCAATGGTTTTTCAAATAGAAATAATGATATAAACTTTATAAGGCTATTCTTTAAAAGATGATATCTATGGTGTGCTTAGTATGATATTTGAGTCATGGATAAGAAGCCTTTAAGTTCATAATGTTAAATAACTCATGGAAATTTTACTAAATGTTATTAATATCTTCATTATAATCATACATTAAAATTTACTTGCATTTAGACTTGACAGAAAGTCAATTTCATTGAATTCCTATTTTTGTTTCAGAATAGCTGAGGGATAATTGAAAACTATAATGTTGAAAACTCTTCTTATCTGGATTCTGTTTAGTTGTAATACAATTTTGTAAATGATGCATCATTTCTTTAGTTCCATGTAATAAAATTGTGTGGTGGTAGAGTCAAGAAGACAAAATACAGTGTAGCTCAGAAAGATAACACAAAAATATCCAACATGGAGACCATTTTGGAAATTATGAGAGGGAACTAGAAAGCTGATACAATTTATTTTTCAATTATACTTGGCTAATACAGCTGTCAATAGAATTCTTTCACAACTGATATAACTAAAGGGGAAAATTGACAACATATTCTTCCCTTCCCACAGGAAATATTTTATTTTATTTCTTTCTACTTGCATGTAATAAGTGGCCACTGTGTGCAAAACATATGAAGTAATTTAAATGAAGACATACATTCCAAGATAATGTAAATATTTTTTGAAAATTTCACTACTATTATTAGGTAGAAATTATCTGAGAGCAGATGTCTTAATGGAAGTCATAAAAAGAAACAAAAGTGATTACCAATTTGTTATGCACCCACTAATAAGGAAGAAGAGGAAGAAGCTGAAAAAAAGGAAGGGAGATTGAGAATGTGGGAAAGTGTCACAATTTTAGACATATAATCCAGGGAATAACTCACCAAAAAGGATTTTTGTAATAATTGCCTGATGGAGAGTGTCTGAGAACTCCTACAAACAATAAAAATGAAGAGTAAAAAGTAAGCAGGAATGTACTTGAGGTGTTTAAATACCCCATGCCATAAACACTCAATTTGAATTAATCTATTGTGGTAGTTAGATTCAGTTGTCAACTTGACCAGATGAACATACCAATTTCTGTTGCTGTGGACATGAACCAATGGTATGTGAACCTCATCTGTTGCTGATTACATCTGCAGTCAGCTAGGAGGCATGCCTGCTGCAATGAATGATACTTGACTTAATTGACTGGTGCTTAAATGAGAGAGCACAATGTAGCACAGCCCAAGCAGCTCAGCATACCTCATCTCAGCCCTCACAACTCAGCCTAGGCCTTTGGAGATGCAGAAAGAGATCACCCCGGGGAAAGTTGTTTGAACCTGGAGGCCTGGAGAGAAGGCCAGCAGAAACCATCTCATGCCTTCCTACATAAGAAAGAAACTCAGTGGAAAGTTAGTTGCCTTTCCTCTGAAGAACTAACAAAATAAATCCCCTTTTATTAAAAGCCAATCCATCTCTGGTGTGTTGCATTCTGGCAACTAGCAAACTAGAACATCTACTAACTCAAATTGGGCACTTTATCATTAAATATCTTCTGTTGATACTCTTCATAAATCCTGAGCTTGTCTTAAGCCCTGTTCATTATGTCACTTGTGCCTCATTCAGCCTCCTCACAACAATGAAATGGGGCAGAGTTATTATTCCCATTTTATAGATGGAAAAAGTATGGTTCAGGAAACCTGTGTAACCTGTCAATATTCCACTAAAAACTGTAGGGTTGCATTTCAAGCTCTCTCAATCTCATGCTAATCTCTATCTAATATCACATGTCTATCCATCTTCCCATCTTAATTCTCAAAGGAGTTGACTATGTATACAGTCTCAAATCACACTGTGATCTCACCCCATTCAGGTCAGGTTCTTGTTCATTGTTCTATGGAGTCTTCCCTAATCACGGTAACCACTTACACTCATACTACCATGACCAGCAATCACTTTACCATTATCAGCCTAAGAATCCACTGCAGTTTTCAGCACAACTGACCATGTTCACTTTATGCTCAGTTTTTCTATTATTTTAGTGTCTATGAAATGACTCACTACTGCCTTCCTCTATCTCACCAGCCAATATTATTCATTCTCTTTCGTTGATTTCTACTGCTCTACTTCACACTTAAACAGGTGGTAGAGCTGCCTACCTTTCCCTACCCATGTGTTTCTATTTGGGATGTTATATACTATCTTTTAAACAATGACTGTCTGATCTCCATCTATTACCTACTTCCTTCATGGAAGTAAAATTGGTATCTTAAAAAGTCTACTTTAAATCACTGTTTGGAAGTTTAGGATAGATGATAAACTTTACCAGTCCTTTACAGAAGCTTGTTTGTCCTGGTTGCCTTTTCCTTCTCCAGTTTTCAGTGATTCATTAAATATCACCCCACTGATCCCAATGCTTGGCATGTTAATAGCTACCTTACCTTAATTACTGTTTTCTTTCTTTTTTTTTTTTGCATGGGAATCAAACCTGAGTCTCCAGCATGGCAGGTGAGAACTCTGCCTGCTGAGTCACCATGGACTGCCACATTACTATTTCCTTTACACCTCCTCATGCACAATCTGCTTTACTTATCTTATCCTTAATATGTTCCAGCAGGTATATGCTCTACCTATAAAACTATCATGCTCATTGCATTGGTTTCCTCTCTATTTTTACAGGTGGAAGCAATATTTAATGCTCACCTGAATTACTTCAACAGCTACTTAATGGATCTTTGCCCCATCTAATAACTTCCTTCAATTTATTCCCCATAGAGGACAATTGTGATATTTTACAATGTATCATGAATAATAACTTTTTCTCATCACCCAGAAATTGAATTGCACGTTACTCACCTCAGGCTTCAGAGTCTGGCATGAACAGCTTCATATATCATCAGCTTTCTTCTCCCTATCAGACTCCATACATATTTTGTATTCTGTTCTTACAAGCATCTTGGGACTCACATCTTTGCCTTAGGACACATCAGTAACTGCTTCCCCTGGAATACTATTTTTTTCTGAACAGTTGCTTGTTCCTTGCTGATATGCAGAATACAGGTGACCTCCAAAATCATTCAATTAAGTGTTATGCCATCTTGTAGCATTCTAATATACTTTATGCATTTATAAAAATCTTATATTTATTGGTCAGTTTATTTCATTAGTTTGCTTAGGATTGTTAAAAATTAGATTGATTGATTACTTTGCTGGTTTGAATCTCCTGTGTAGTGCAGAAAATCCATATTCTTTAATCCTGATTCAATATTGTTGGGAGGGATATTTTATTGTTTCCATGGATATATGCCCTCCAACTTGTGAGTGGTAACCTTTGGTTAGATGGTTTCCATGAAGATGTATCCCCATGCATTCAAGGTGGGGTTGCTTACTGGAGCCTTTTAGAGTGGGGCATTTTGGAAAAAGCTACAGAGCCACCAGAACCAATAGAGCCAACAGAATGGACAGCACCACAGGGAAGGCATTGAAGTTTCCAGGAGAGAAAGCTATAGACATTGCCATGTGACTTTCCAGCTGAGAGAGGAACCCCAAACATCTTTGGCCTTGAACAAAGTTGTCTTACCCTGGATGCTTTAATTTGGACATTTTTATAGACTTGCATTAATTGGGACATTTTCATGGACTATAAACTCACAACTTAATATATTCCACTTTCTAAGAGCCATCTTTTCTTGTATATAGCATTCTAGCATCTAGCTTACTAGAAAAGTTGCCTACATTGGTTGTCAAGAGTTGTCCCCTTTTCTAAGAAGTTGTGGGAAGTTTGGGGCTTTCCAAGAAAATGGAAGCTACCATGCAAAATACAGTTTATGGAAAAATTGAAAATGTGCTGGTTTTCATCCTGTATCAAAAAAGAGCAAATATGTTGAAATCACCAATGTTTGATCATTCCCCCCTTTGTAATAAATAGCATAAATGTTAACAAATTATTTTATCTTTTGGAATTTCACTATCTGTCTTGATAAGCTTATGTAACTTGCTAACCAATTGAGACTTTTACTTCCGTTTGAGATCTCAGTAATGGCCTTCTTTTAATAAACACATTCCTATTCATGTCTGTTTACTTTGCACAGTGTCATCTATCCATATGATAGCAAACATATTCATGATAAATAACAGCAAAAAATAGTTAGTATGTTTATGTACTTACTACATGCTTTAATATATTCTCTATACTAATCTTTTACACTTTACAATAATACCAGAGTATTTCTTTCCTGGAAAATTTCCATGTGAAGATATTGAGGTAAAGTGAACTTAAATAACTTGTCCATGGTCACATAGCTACCATTTAGTTAAGCTGGGCTCAAATTCCATCAGCATGTTACAGAGTTCATGCTGTTAATCACAGTGCTTTGTGTCCAAAAGAAGAGTTGAAAGCATGATGCTCACCATATTCAGATTTGGTACAAGGTCCTTGGATATGTTAATTCATCTTGAGATGGTCTTAGGATGTAGGGCCATTATTATCCCATTAATGCTGATTCAGCAAGATTTTCAAGAATAGGTAAGTGTAAGAGATCAATTTAAAATCAGAGTTTCTTTACTGTACCTTAAAACATCATGACACGTTTTCTTAAATATATTGATCTTGACTGCCTCATTTGACACCATGTCCCTGCATTTAAAAATACAGTCTAGGCCATGGACACTTAATGAGTATTTTTTGATAGAAATATATTTCTAATATCATTTCCCTTTTGAGTTAATTTGAATCAGTATTCTTAGTCCCGTGATAGTCTCCCCCCACTGCCAACACTTTTATTCATGCAAACTTGAATGAGATGACAAAAACCAATGTCACTTACAATTCTTTGAACTTAAACACAATAGCCATAGCCAAAAATTAACAATAATCTGTAATATTATATAATGATAATCCATATGAGTATATCTTTAATTGCCCATATTTCTTTTTTTAATTAATTTTTTCCAACTAGAATCCAAGTAGGTATTAGTATCTATACATTCAGTAATATTTAAGCACAGCCAGGTTATTACATACTTCTACTTACAGATATTAGTACATATACAAAACTATAACCAAAACATCTTTAAAACATGACCATTATATCACTATTGCACCCTACACAATTAGGGTACTCCACAGTATCACAGTGATTTGGCTATCAGGTCTCATCAACTCCTCAACTCGTCTTCTTCATCTTGGCTTTACCAAATCATTTTATTTCTTTGCTCTAAACACTGTGTAATATTTTCCAGTAGAGTTGCTCACAATTATTTTCTCACTCACTGTGTTCTTATATTATTAATAAGCATGCAGATTAACCCTTAATATTTTTCAGCACCAAACTTGGTTATATTCAGCTCCAACTTTGCCTTAAGAAAATGTTGTAAATTGTTCTGTGACTTCCATACCATCACAGGACATTAGGAAGCATATATATGTGTTTATTCCAGTTTCAGTTATGTTAAGGTTGACCAGTGAGTCCAGCTAAGTTCAGCCCAGTCAATCCAATACATTTTCTCCTCATTGCTTTGACATTGATTCACTTATTTAGTCATGTATTGTTTTTCTCTAAACTAATTAATGTTATAGGGTGTTCAATAATGTTTTTTCTTTATTCTTTTATCTGATCTGAATTTATTAGTTTAATTTATTCTATTAAAAATAACTTTTTCTCATCATTATCATGATACACTGAAACAGTCTGGAAAAAATGTATAACTTTTTATTTCTCTCCCTTCAGAAAGAATAATCAGAACAATTATTCTGATCAGAATCAGAATAATGGTAATATTAATTACCATTAATTACCCTATGGTAATATTAATAGCCATAAAATCCATGGATAGTTTATAAAGAAATGTGCACTCTTGGAATTTGTATGTATTCAGTATGATTCAATCCACTGCACATAATATTATTTAACCCAAACAGTATTACCTTATGTAGGTGGGAGCCTGCTCTCTGGTTCCTCTGTCAGTGAGAAAGGATTCATCAATATTGAGAGCTACCTTTTTCCTGGAACAAAAATATTTTGTTATTTTGATATATGAATTGTAAAAATGGTTTCACCTACTGAACATTTGCCTCATTAGATTCCTTATGGTATTTGCAACATGCATAATTTTCTATGCTTTTATTAATATGTTTGCAATATTAAGGCCAATTTTTACTGCTTGGGTTCATGAGGAATTCAACCATGAGTTCTTGTATAAGTATGTTTTCATATTTTGTCATGCAGAATTCTTTTTCATTTAGACTACATTTTTTTATAAAATGTGTGGAATAAATCATTTTTTTTCATTTTGATGGGTTTATCCAGTTCCCAAACACTGAGTATTTTGTTAGCTTCAATGTAGTATCATTGTTTTTAAACCTTTCCTGTGCACTTTGGTGTATTTCTGAATTTTTACCTCCACTGGTCCCTCAAGCTCATCTTAAGTCAACATGCCTTATAAGCCTAGTCTCCTCACTGGGTTTATTTTTCTGGGTTTTCTGGCTATTTTTATTTGTTCAATCTTTGTTAAGAATTAACAGTGCTTTTCTTAATACAAAAAAAACTGATGCTATTTATAACAGAATCAAATGAAATTTATAACTAACATAAGATAGTTGACATTTTTATAACATTGAGATTTTGGAGCTAGAAAAAGTGATTTTCTATTTCTTTATATTTACTTTCATATAGTTTAGGAATGTTTTATAGTTTTCCTCATGTAAACTTTACAGGTTTCTCTGTTAGGTTTATGCCTAGGTATGAGGTGATATTCTATCCTATCCTATCCAATTCATCTTTATCCATTATGACTTATAAATAATTATGAATTTGATATACAGGGTTTATATATATATCAATTCAATTTTATTAGTTTAGTGAATTATTTTTATGGTTGGATTTTCTATTAAAACTTTTTGTTTTCAGATATAAAATTATATCCTCTGCAGATAGAGTTGTACCTCTTCATTTCTATTTTTTGGTGACATTTGAAATTGCCTTTCCTAAGCCACCAATGAAATACTGAAATGAACAAAAAAGTGATTCTGTACGACTTACCATTGTTTCTGATCTTTGGAAGATCTCCATAATGTTTCCCCTTGACTAAGATGAACAATTTGATTTGTCAACTTAGTGAAGAAGAATCAACTCATACTTTTCAGAGTTTTACTTTGACATCAACAGATGTTGAATTCTGCAAAATAGCCATTTCTGTATTCTATGAACATGATTCCTTCAATTTTCTCTTTGACTGTAAGAATGTGCTGAATGATAATAATGAGTTTCCTAATATTTAATCACTTTTGAATTCCAGATATAAACTGTGATTGGTCACCCATATTGTTATTATAGTATATTCTTTTTCAGCCTTTTTGCTATATTTTATTTTAGATATTGTCATTGTTAAGTAGATGTTAGATCTTTCTCTAGTATTCTATTTGCTTTTAATTTTGGAGCACTTTTATATAAATATTTTAATTTATAAAATAATCTAGAATTGTTCTTATAATTCAATTTTATTCAAAAATAAAGAGCTTAAAATTTATAACCTGATTTTTAAAGGAATATTTGAACATTCCTGTTGAGCTGGATTGTGAGGGCTTCATATAAATTGTGCCTCCTTGTCTATTGATACTGATTTGCTTTGATTTCCTATATCTTCTGAAGTTAATATTAATATAATATATTTCCCCCCAAATTTACATTTCCTCTTGGTTTACTAGTTAATGTGTGTTGAGGAAGGCAAATGAAGCCAAATTTTCTCATCTCCATTATTGATAACATGATCTTATTTTGCACAAGTTGAAAATCCTTTTGAGAAAGTCCATGAATTTTATTTCTATTCTCATAAATTATTTAAAAATTGTACTCAAGGTTTGAGTAAAGAAAAAATTTAGATTTTGTGCAGAACAGCTTAGAGAAGCAGAGAATCCAGTGAGGAACATCTGCTTATCTGCCAACCCCTCCTGGCTCAGAACTCAGCATTTTCTACTCCCTCTATGTGAGACAATGTCTGTGTCCAGGGATAATAGGAACAGATGAATATTTGCAAAGCACCAAAATGTCCCTTTTGTAGCTGCTCCCTATGTACTTTGACTTCTTGGAATTAAAAGGTAAGGCAGTTTTTGAGAACTTTTCTTTGCTCCCCAGTCATTGCCTGTCATTGCTGCTACAAGTGAAGTGATAAAATTGCAATTCTGTGGTGTGATGAAGCCAGAGAGTCACAGACCCTTATCTTTGGGTCTGGCTGCCTCTCACATACACTTTGGATGTTTGGAGCATCACTGAGCCCACCATCCTTACAGTAGGTATGAGTTATGAGTATTTTCTAATTTGACCAGAAAGGCAAAAGCTATGAGGAAAAGAGGCATCTCAGTGTTTAGATAAGTGATAATTTACTTTCCCAGAGTTTGCTAGGGAAGTAACTCATCCAGAATCAATGTCACATACAGTCAATAATTCCTGAATCATTAGCTGAGGGTTTGGAGAATGACTGGAGGTCTGAGATAGTAAACCAATTTCTGACTTTTACTAGCAAAGTTTAATGAAATCTGTGGGCCTTGGGAGTGGGCCATGGTGGCTCAGCAGGCAGAGTTCTTGCCTGCCATGCCAGAGACCCGGATTCGATTCCTGGTGCCTGCCCATGCTAAAAAAAACAAAAACAAAAAAAGAAAGTGGACCTTGGTGTTTGATTCAAATGGTATCAAAAGCTGAATTTTAATGTGCTTCCAGAATGCAATTTTGAAATTAATCTACTTTATGATATAGCATGCAAAAATCACAGAGGAATTTTTAGGAGAAGTATGTTTTATTTAAGTAAGAACTCTCTCCATATGATATGATATGGAGTTGAGATGGAGCAAACTGCATAATTTTTTTCAGAAGCAGAACAGTGTGACTGTGGTAATTGAAATGATATAATTATTTTTCTGTGATTTGGCCTAAGAAGCTTAATTAAATTAATCTCTGTATCTCTCCTGAAAATATCTGTGGTCTTCTTGACATGGGGAGATGATTTTCCCTCTTGAATTAGGGAGAGAACTTTTAAGGAAAATTAATTTCACAATTGAGCATTTCAGAGAGTAGGGAACAAAATCAAGGACATTAGCAGTTTTAAGGTTCAAATATTTCTTGCGATAATCTTTCTGGTTTGAAAACATTCCATTGCTATTCCTAAATTCACTACCCATATCTCACCCACTTCCATTTTTCTCCAGATCTTATTTTGCATACTTGTCTTGTATTTTAATATCTTTCTTAGGGCATTATTTAGAGGTGTTTTCTATAATAATGAACATATAATTTTATGATATTCAGTGAGGATTAATTTCATTTCTGCCCTAAAATACAATTCCATTTGTATGTGTCCTATAGTTTTTACTACAACATAACTTTCCATGACAATTTCTGCAATGGATGCCATTGTACCTTTATCTCTGGCAAATAAGTAATACTTTTTTTCTTGCCATCCCAATATTTGTCCATATTAAATAAATCAAATTAGATCATGGAAAATCATTCAGGGATCTACAGTTTACTAATATATCTAAATCTTCATTCATGAGTGATACTGATCTAAAATATTTAGGCAGAAATGGGAAATAATCACAACTAAGCTTATAAAATAAAATGTTTAAAACATGATAATGCACACATATATTTGGATTATTTGAAAAACAAACAGTGTAGAACAGGAGTAAACAATGTTGTCATTTGCAACCAGTTTACTCAGTTCTGAATTCTTACTCTGCCTCTATTTAGGTGGGTCTTTTATATTTTCAGCAGCTAATTTCTACTTTAAAGAAAATAATAGTAGTTCATAACTCATATGTGAAATCATAAGAGTGTACCATGCATTTTTAGTGCTATAGAAAAGAAACAGAGAATTTGGTGAATACCTAAACAAAAGAAAATAGGTTAAGAAACTAATTATCAGGGGGAGATAATATTAAATCATGAAATTTGTATTTCATTTTCCATGACAAATATAGTCCAAAACTCTTGTTTCTAGGTAGAATTCTTCATTTGTGAATGTGAATATGGAGCCCTAGAAAATGACAAAATGGCCTCCACAAAATTCAGAATGAGGGTGCTCTTCTTATTGCAGACAGTCCTTGGAATTCTGGGGAATTTCATACTCATGCTATTTTATCTTCCTCTATTTCAGTAAATGTAGGTCAAGGTCAACAGATTTGATTCTCAGGCACCTGAGGGTAGCTAACTCCTGGGTCATTCTCTCTAGAGGAATTCTGCAAACAATGGCAGCACTTAAATTGAAACAATCCCACAATGATTTTGGATGCAAATTTCTTCATTATATTCACAGGGTGTCCAGGGGTGAGTCCATTGGCACCATTTGTCTATTGAGAATCTTCCAGGTCATCACAATCAACCTCATAAACTCCAGGTAGAAAGAGATTAAATTAAAGGCCCTTAATTAAATGGGTCTCTTGAATAACCTCTGCTGGATATTGCACATACTTGTCAATATCACTTCCTATTTATATAGCTGACAAGTGGGGTAACAAAAACAGCACAGAGAAAGTGATTTTAGATACTTCTCTACTCTATGACAAATTTGTCAAATCTCTCTATGCCACATTGCTATCCCCCCATGATGTTGTGTGTTTGAGATTCATGACCTGGACTAGCAATTCCATGGTTTCCATCTTGTACAGGCACAGATATGTCCAACACATTCATAGGAATGATCACTCCCTCAGACCCTCCCCTGAGTCCAAAACCAACCAAAGCAACTTTGTTGTGGTGATCTCCTTTGTATCTTTTTATATGTCCTCCTACATCAGCCATGCTTTTTGGCTGTATTTTTAAAACACAATTTGTAGTTGGCGGACTGCTCAGCTCTACTTGGTGCATGTTTCCTATCAGTTAGCCCCTTTATTATCATGAGCCACGACTCCACTGTATCTAGGTACTGCTCTGCCTTCTGTGGAGGGAATACATAATCCCCTCATCTCAACAGAAAAATATAAACTGTCCATTTTATACCACGTTTAGTTCAGTCATTGATAAACTCTTTGTTCATAGGCTCTTAATCAAGTCTCATTGCAGAGAGACAGTTTTATTCATCACAAAATGAACATTTTCACCAGTGATAGACAGTAAATAGTAGTAGAAATAATAAATTAAATCTGATATATATTACATAATTATTTTTATAATTGAATTCAATTGTTTCAGTGGAAATGTTCAGCATTCATGAAATGTTAAGGCAGTTAATTATGAAATATTGTGGAAATGTAGAATTAACTTTGAGTGTATAAATTTCAATGAAAGATATTAAATCCATTAAATGTTTTACTGAGCTTGGAATTTTAAGAACAGTTCCATAAAGTGAGAATATTATCTGGGATGGTCCTTTCAGAAACTGGAAAAAGATTTGGCATTGGCCTGATCTGAAATATAAGTGACCTGCAGTGAAACTAGAGAAAATGTATACTTCTTTTATGAAAGAATTGGGGGCCAAGCTCTGAATTTCATTTCTTGCATTATAAGAAAAATGCAATCATGCTGTGTTGAATACTGTACTCTGAAATTTTATGTCCACCCAGAACCTGTGAATGTGACCCTATTTTAAAATTTTCTTTTCAGATATGTAATGAATTTAAAATGCTATCATGCTGGATGAGGGTGTACCCTAATCCAATGACTTGTGCCTTTATAAGAAGAGAGGAATTGCACCCATTGACACACAAGGAGACTGCCCTGTGAAAAGAAGGCAGGGGTTGGAATGATGCATCAACAAACAAGGGAGACCAGTAATTGTCCACAACTACCAGAAGCCATGAAGGGGCATAGAAGAATTCTTCCTTAGTGCTTTTCCATTAAGCATTATGCCTTGAATTCAGACTTCTAAAGCTCACAGGTTTGGCCAGATGGTGGTCAATAGGAGGAAGGAGGGGGATGGGTGTTGGGATGATGGAGGAATATAGGCTAGACTAGAGGTCAGTAAGTCATTCCCCCATTCATTAACTCCTTCTTTTACATTCAGCTCATGATTCATGGATCAAGTCTAATTTCAGATCACAGGGGAAATACACTTACCTAAAATAGTCCTGAAAACTCCTTGAAGTGCACAGGTAGAGGGCCAAAATAGGATTAGGGGCATAAACTTGTCCTCAGCTTTATCTTTTCTTTCAGGGTACTAGGTTTAGGGAGTGATCACCACAGTTCAGCAGAAGAGGCTGTTTACTGGCACTTGATTCTCTGTGATGAAAAAGGAGCCAAGTTGTGCTTTATTTTTCTGCCTATGTTATGAAGAATTTTGCACCCCAAACCTACAGTGATGAAAATCAATTTATTTATAGTGTGTACATCCAAAATGTATTTTATACTTCATTAATAAAATGAAATGTAAAGAGGCAATTTGAAACTTTTAAATAGTATATCTGGCATTCATTCACTTAAATCATCAAAGTTTTCTTATGTTTGTTTCTGTCAATAAGAAGTGAATATTCTCTTCCCTTCCTGATGATTTGAAGTACCTATCATATTATCATATTTCTGTACTTAGATGAATATCTAGGGACTCTGTATTCTGCTTCATTAAACTGAGTGCATTATGTCATGACTACCCTTGCTTTTTATATTTCAGTAAAATAGATAAGAAACCTGGTAGTGTGAAACACTCACAGTGCTGCATTTCTTCAAATTTTTCATACCAAATTCTGACTCTTATTTTAGTCTTCTTAATGGATGTGAAGGACAATATCCATGTGATGTCATTAGACTTCTCATCATGTGCTTGGATGACATTTAGCTATTGTGAAATGTCCAAGTACTTTGCCAATATCTCAGTGGGCTTCCTGTTTTATTCTTGAACTGTAAGAGTTCTTTATACATATTGATAAAAATGCTTTTCCATATATATATGCATATATATAGAGAACATATTTTCTGAATCTCTGCCTATTTTAAAAATGAGTTGTCTCTTCTTAATTGTTTAGATTTTAGATACTTTTAAACATATATAATAGTAAAAATAAATATATATGGTTCTGAAAACATAATATTAACAACATTCTACATGCAGGAAACCACAGAAATATTGATTGCAAGTGGAAAATGGGAAAGCTATTTGAAAATTATAGAAGAGAAATAGGAGAGTACATGATATGAGTTTCTTCTAGCAATAAGGAAGCTGTCAAACCTGTTGGAAACACATGGACTCTGGGTATTTCCACACAAGTTTCCAGTAGCATGAGAAAGGAAGAATTGAGGTCCAGAATTGTTGTCTTCAGTGAATTGAGTCTCATAAAACGTTTTCAAAAGTTAAGAGTTCATATTACCAAAAACTAAAATAAATAAATAAACCTATATATTTTTAATATATTTTGCTAAATATATAATAAATTTTTAATATATTTTGTTAAATATATAATAAATATATAAATATAAATATATATTTATTTTTAAAATAAACCTATAAGGCTGTATACTCTCATTATTTTCATAATGCATTAAAGGAAATAAAAAAGTATGTATCTTTCCTTTCCTCATGGACTATATTTTAGTTCAACATAATTTGTCAGAGAATGATATCATTCATAAAAATAATTAGAACTAAGAAATGCAGAAAATAATAGAATTAGAAATGTAACAAAATAAAATAATTCAATTAGGGATTAATAAGTAATCATTGACTCTAAAATGATTAGGTGAAGCTAATGATAAAACTTAATATAAGTAAAGTGGTGCAAATCATCATTATGTACATTCTGGTGTTACATATTGATAAATATTCTGTAATGGGAAGCCAGAATGCTCCTTCCAACTTTTTATTGATGTATAATTGAAGCTGAATCTGAACAAGTCTCTACCTGTAAGTATTATCTCCTGGGAAATATGAGGGTTAATATTAAATTTAATGAAAAATAATAAAAGGACACAAGTCAAATCAAATTTTGGCAATTCTAAAGAAAATCAGTGCACTATCTACAGCAAAGAAATGGCATATAAAAAATACAAAAATGTAATATCAATGAGGAGCTCTTACAGATTAAATAGACAAGAGAAAAATCAACAAGATACTATGTGGAACCCTAATTTTGTAAGGTTTCAAGTAATATCATGATCATGTTATTAAAAAATTATTCCCTAAAGTTAGGTACTCTAATATTTGTATGTAAGTGTTGTGCAATTGTCCTGAAAGTGATAGCAACATATCAGCAAGAAAAAGTGTAATCTACACTGTTATTCTAGCTGTATTTGAAACAAAAACATAAGGTAATCAATTACATTTTAATATTAATTAGCATTAATTATTATTAAGCACATATTTTACATGTGAAATTTTAATATATTTATATTTGATATGGGCTCATATAAAAAAGTTTGGAAAGTGCAACAGGGCCACTTATTCTTGATAGCCTAAGTAATACATATCTTACCTGTGACATTTTGGTTTAAACACTGAATATGACTGAGAATGGCATCGTCAATCATCTCAGCCAACTTCTGTAGAAAAAGCCAGTTTTCAGAGGCTGAAGGACTTCATAGATATTGTGGAAACAGAAACACAGAGTAGATAACAGAAGTGAAATTTACACAGAAGTCAGAAAACACTGGTAATAGCTTTCTTCCTTTCAGCTAATATTTATTAGCTGCCCATGATACCTGACAACCTATGTTAAAACAGTTAACATAATGGTGACTAATACAGAAGTCTGAAAATTTCATTCAAGAAATTATGACTTAGTCATTGAAAACACAGATATATGGCTTAACATGAGCTTTTGCACTTAATCACTTACCATTGCAATTGCCTGTCCACATATTCTCAGGCCATTTTAAGATTAAATTCATATATTCAATGTACCAGGATCCTATCCTGACATGGTGAGAACTCTTTAATTTAGCTCTTATGTAGTCCTCTGCATAATGATTAAGGACATCAACTCATTATTAGGCTTGCAGTGTTTGAGGCCCAGTTTTAACTCACAGTAGCTGTATAGCTTTGGATAAGTTTCATCAGCATCTTCATTGACAAAATTAGAAGCACAGACATGCTTATAATAGAGGCTTGTGTTTTTGCTTTTTAAACTTTGTTATTCCTGAAATTATTTATGGATAATAATAAATATTTAAAAATAAATATATAGAATAAGTGTATCCAGGCATTCCATTAGGCTATACTAGACTAGAGGACCTCTTTCTTATTCTGGGCTCCCTGTGCATCAATTGTTCAGATACGCTGAGTTAGATTTTGTGCTACAGAAAACTTCAGTTCCAGACCAAAAAAACCTTTCTTCCTTTGGTCTCAAAGAGTATATGTTGTCCTAAAATATAGACATTGTCTTACTTAACCCTGTCTTCTAAATTACTTTAGAGAGAGAGAGGTTGTTATCTCTTGATATCTAGATATTAATTATCACTCTGGAGTAAATGTGTCTGATAGAAAAGCTTATAATCTAGGCCCCTGTTTTCTTGTAAGCATTTTCTAAAGGAGACCATACCATTATTTTTTTGTTGTTTCTGACTTATTTTGCCTCACCAAATGTCCCACATGTTCATTAACATTGTTGCTTACCTCACAACGTTCTTTCTTTTTTGTAACAGCACAACATCCTTTCATAAGTATGTACAATCATTTGCCAATCTACTTCTCAGTCAGGTCTTCCTTCAGCCATATGTATTCAATAGGCATCGTGCATAGTGCCCAAAGTCCACAGTCCATCAACACTCTTAATTTTGGATAATTTCATTGTTCTCAAGAGAAAGAAAACCAATAAACACACCCTCACCGAATAGGAAATCTGAACTGCCTTTTAACTCTTGTCCCTCCCCCCATTATTTACCCCTGCTTTTGCTGTGATGATGCTGATATTTTCCTTTTAAATATAGCCCATTGCATGCAATAGTAGTTTTTCCCCTGTATTCTAGACTTAAACACTCTTTGTACATGAATCATACCTTTGAAGTAGTTCTTGCAAGAACTAATTTATATTTCTTGTGTTAACCAGTGGGACATGTAGGTTTATACAATCCCTTTCAATCTTGTTCATCTTCAATATATTAATATTACTTATAGACCCACTAGAGTGTCTATAAGTCACTTCTATCTATTCCCTTACATTAGAGTTCAACCTCATTAGCTAACTGTTCACCCATCTTTAGCTTATATGTATCTCTATGTCTTCTGTATCCTGTATTATAATATACATCCTAGACAGCTTTAAGCAGTAATCAAAATGTACTGGCAAAGTCCCTTGAAGGATGGGAGAAAATATATGTAATTATTAAACTTTACCATCAGGAAATTCCCTGTTACTGTATGAGTCTACAGTGACACCCAAGTCAATAGGTCATGTCCTTGATCTTGAGGTCTACTTTGTGAAACTAATGTAGGTAGCAGAGGAGCTTAGCCTACCTATTGGTTTGCACAAGAGTTACTTCTGAAGGACCTCTCCTGTTGCTTAGATGTGGCCTCACTCTCTCTAAGCCCAACTCTGCAAGTGAAATCATTGCCCTCCCCCTACATGGGACATGACAGCCAGGGGTAAAAGTGTCCCTGGCAACATGGGAGATGACTCCCAGGGATGAATACAGCCCCGGCATCATGGGATCAACAATTCCATCCTGGCCAAAAGGGGGAAAAGAATGGTAACTAATAAAGTAGCAGTGGCTGAGAGAGTCCTCAAATCTTTTATGAAGCTGTAGGTCCAGATATGAACTCAAAACCCTACCTATATAACAACCTGGCACACACAGACTTGGCCAGTGTTCTAATCTCATTACCTACCCTCCAGCAAGTTTTCTCCCATGTATCCATCCAAATCTCTCAGAATCCCTCAAAGCACATGATTCTCCAACAGGGCATTTAGAAACTTGACTTGCAGCCCATCTATAAGCTCAAGTCTGTCCCCATTACAACTGGAGCAAAAGAGGCAGCCACATGACCAGAAAGATACCCACTCTTGTGTCTGATGCTGACTTCCAGCCTCTAATACAGACTTTACCTGCATCACATCCAAGCCTGCAGAGTCCCTTTACTATCCAGCCATGTTCCAGGCCAGACCCTCAGAAATGTCTTGAGAAAATTGGCCAAGTGGCTCTTGGAGCTCCAATTCCAAAATACAACTTTCGTTCAATTCTTCTGAAAACCTATACTTTTCTGTTCAGAGTCCTCAGACCTCAGAGGAGTGTGATAGACATTGTCACCATCCCAGTGAATGAAGGGAAAGATTCAGGGAGCAGCTATGGCTTATTCCCCAGATTGGTGCATGTACAAATGTTGGAAATCCATATACTATTGTGTTTAGACAAACAGACACCACAAATATTAATTACATAAAATTAAGTTGTATGCAAAATGGAACTGGTATATAAAGAATTTTGCAGTTGAAAATATTTTAATAAACCAAGTCAATATGCTGGAGAAAATATTAAACTATAATGATATTTGTGCATAGTTGATGTGCAATGAGTGACTTTTAGG